>NC_062519.1:20401979-20446979 GCF_022655615.1 Tachysurus fulvidraco
TTTATGTATCTAGGACTAACTTAGTAAGTGCTTATAGCTCTGTCTTTGTTTTGTGTAGCATCACGGTCCTGATCCTGGTGGAACGTTGTCTCATGTCACTGTGTACTGCAACAGCTAGATATGGTTGTAATTACAATAAAAGCTTCTTGACTTGACTCTTGACTTGAAGTCAACTTCACATTAAAATATGTGAGCTGATTCATTATGACGGCTGATGCAAGGTGGAATAGACCTCTGAAAATGCTCCTGAGCTGAATGTGTCATTTGTCAGGTATATGATGGGTGCCATGCAGCAATAATAACAACACAGTTAAGTAAACAAATGCACTTCTTTAATATCTGAAGAAACTAAACTAAAGAAACTGACTCTTAATTATATCAGGCATGACTGAGTGATTTAAGTCCTCCATTTGCCTGTTTTGTTTTTTTTTTCAGTCCACAAAATAGGTTTCAGTTCTGTACACTGCATTAACATTTGCTAGCTTGAGTTAGCGGTCCTCAAGGAAAGCTCTCGTATTCAGGTCCTTGACAATGCAGAGAAATTAAAGTAGGTCAATTCTTTTCCTTAAACAAGAGCTTATCATCTAGCTAGCTATCTAAGTGACGCAATTATTCTGCAGGACGTATGCTGTTGATGATGCAACAGTAACATAGCATGGCTGCAGGTCGGTGATACACCAGCATTGCTGTTCAATCCTGCAGTTATACTAAGAACTAAAGCTACAGTAATGGTGGCTAAAGAAGAGGGTTTTTTTGTGACATCTTTGGTTTATCTGGTAACTGTGGCATTCACGCTGATGTATAATTCTCATAAAAAAATACTCATAACGCATCTGTAGTAATGAGTCGCCACAGACCCAACTCCCAGCAACCCCTTGCACTCCTATACACTCAGTCACCAGACTTTTCATTCGGCATACCTGTTTCTAATGGTCTATGTTTGTTTCTCACACTTTATATGTCTCATGGTTACAGCTCCTTTTTTGAGGTTTACTGTCAGCTCTGTACTGTAGGTCTGAAGTTGTAACGAGTCTTTCTGTGTTTTCCCTTGTTTCTGTCTGCTGTCTTTCCCTGATGTTAATTGTTGAACCCCGCCCACCTATTTGTTACCATGGACATTAACTACGCTCATTCTCTTCCCCAGGTGTCTTGTCTTAGTCTGTGATTGCCTCTGTCTTGTGATTGGTTCTTGTTCCCTATATATACACTGTTTGTTCATTCCCTTGTTGTGAGTCGTTGTTCCCTGCCCGTTTCTTGTTTTTGTTCATTAAATTGGTAATACTGCGTTTGGATCCACACTTTCCTTTGTCTCACCATGTCACTTTGTGACAGAAGTGTTACTAAGTCAGCTTTTTATTACTAATTAGCTCTGATATTCCTGTGTTTTTTTTTCTCTTGTTGGCCTTTCCCTAATTTGACTAGTGTTTTGTTTTGGTCATTTTGGATGACTCTATCTGTACCAGTGCTTTTATCCTCCAATACTTTAGCATGTTCCTAATTTTGTTAATAAAAAAGCCTTGAGTTTGCATCCAACCTCTTTGATTCTGCCTGGTGACATCATGTGACGTGACATGACATATGGCTAAGTACGGTGACCCATCTCTGCATTTAACCCATCCAAAGTGCACACACAGCAGTGAACACACACACACACACCGTGAACACACACCTGGAGCAGTGGGCAGCCATTTATGCCACGACGCCCGGGGAGCAGTTGGGGGGGTTCGGTGCCTTGCTCAAGGGCACCTCAGTCGCAGCTAGCCGGAGACTCGAACACACAACCTTAGGGTTAGGAGTCAGACTCCCTAACCATTAGGCCACGACTTCCCTATGATGATGCTACACATACAATGGTATCAGCATATACTGTAAGTAAATGTAGGAACGATTCATAAATGCTCTCTGGATGATGAATATAAAAAGAAAATACAAGCAAAAAACTTTCTCCATAACTTATAGTTATCAGTTTAACTTTTAAAGTGTTCTCTGCCTCTCTCTTTCTTAAACCTTTCCTCGTTTGGATTGGATTCCCGGAATGGCTTCAGGGACCTTTGTTGAAGATTTATTACTGTTTCCCCACCCTTTGGGCTGTCTTAAAATGGCTGCTTAAAAATAAATGTTAAACAGTCAAGGCTTGAACTTTGCAGGAAAACTATATTAACCTTAGGTGCCTCAAGGGTTTATGTTAACCTGCAATGTAACATCTGAAAACTGCTCACATTTTAATTTGTTACCTCGTACCTTCGATTGCTGACCACCTAATGAAATGCCTTTAGATTTACTACTTATCTACTTATTGATCCAGGAGACTCAAGTCAAAAGAAGGCTAAAGAAAGATAAAGTAGGTCTATGATACATTTAGTCACCTGGAAGCTGATCAATCAGAAACATGTTGTGGAATTAAACATTTGTAAAAGGTGTCCTACTATGTTCTGTCATGTCCGCTAATGTCACTTACTTATTGCACATGTCCTTATCCAGAGCCGACTCATTCATTCATTCATTTTCTACCGCTTGTCCGAACTTCTCGGGTCACGGGGAGCCTGTGCCTATCTCAGGTGTCATCGGGCATCGAGGCAGGATACACTCTGGATGGAGTGCCAACCCATCACAGGGCACACACACACTCTCATTCACACAAACTCACACACTACGGACAATTTTCCAGAGATTCCAATCAACCTACCATGCATGTCTTTGGACCGGAGGAGGAAACCGGAGTACCTGGAGGAAACCCCAAGGCACGGGGAGAACATGCAAACTCCACACACACAAGGCGGAGGCAGGAGTCGAACCCCCAACCCTGGAGGTGTGAGGCGAACGTGCTAACCACTAAGCCACCATGCCCTCTCAGAGCGACTCATGTTTATCTGCTTTACACACCTGAGCAGTTAAGGGTTAGAAACCTTGTTCAGCAGCCCAGAAGGAGCAGCTGGTTTTCCTGGGATTTTAACAACATTCAGATCAGTAGTCCAATGCCTGAATCACTGAGCTACCAGATCCCTAGTTCTCACACCTCCCCCAGTGTGGGCTACAAGCATGGCCACACAGGGCTCATCACCCACAGTACACCTGCACTCCTCTTCTCATGTCGATGATGTTCATTTATCTTTTTATTGTCATGTTATTATAGCAACTGTAGAAAAGATAAAAACGGACTTTGTTTCTACTTTTATTTTGTGATGTATTTGTTCTGTTCTCTTCAGTCTGTCACCTTACCAAGCCTTTCTATCGTAAAGATTCCTGGTTTTCTTGTATACCGTGATTCTTCCCCGATTGACCGCAGCCTTTTTTTTTTATACCTTTATTTGCTTTCTTTTCACCTCTGACGTTATTGTAATGTAACACGCTCTGTTTTTATATTTATATTTTATATTTTACTTCCACAAGCTTATGATTCTAATGTAGATTTACATTCCCTGTGAGGCAGCCGACGAAGCGGAAGACATCGATGTTAACAAGATATGGAAAGGCTGCTGAACAGAGCCATGTCATAAGGCAGGGTTCTCTAATTTGGTTCCCCATGACCTTCGCACCTAGCAGCTACTTTACATGTTAAAGGATAAACTACTGAGGCTTAATATGTGTGTGCGGCTGAGGAGAATCAGAATGAACTGGCCATGACTAGAAATCTAATCAAGAGCAACATGCAGGAGTCTTTAGGCACCTTTGACAATGGGCTTAACAAGAAAAGTACACAGTTCTTCTCAGTTTCGGGATTATGAAATATTCGTCAAGAGTAGAGGTTGTGTGTATGTGAACCCTCAGGGGAGTTATACTTAAAACAGAAAAAAAGTTCATTTTATTTATTGCCTGCTCAGTATTGGCAATGAGGGGGAATTAAAAAGCACAATACCGAGAAGGAAGAAAGAGTGTTTCCATGTATCATGTCTCACACACTCCTCACTTATGATATGTAAGGAAGCTAATCTTGCATATCTAACAACCGCAACACCAAGCCAGTTCACCTGCCTCTCCTCCTCCAGCTTACCCAATTTGCACTTCTCCCCTGCATGATTTTATTTGATCTCAGACTTGTATTAGCTTTAGCTGTCTCTTATTTACTGAGCCCATGATACTTTGTGTTTGAGCTTGCTCGGTCAACCGGACCTAATTTGACAGATGAAAAAAAAACCCTGCTCTTTGCTGTCTGGTCTTATGTGTTGTAATTTCACATAAAATTCGGTCCCAGAGAAACATTTCAAAAGTGTTTCAAGCTAAATCCAATTACACAGATATCCCGCTACATCACGTCGGATAACTGAACACAAACAGAGGACACTGCGGCTGACCCTTTATCTGACAATAAGACATTAAGAAGAGGTTGTAGTTCTTCAGTAAACAATCAAGGAATTGTCTAGACAAGTCTATACAATCCAACGCTACAGAATTAGTACAGAATAATTGATAGTTCACGTAACGTCGTTTACCAAGGCCAAAAGCTTGGCCATGATTATATGTAACCGCAAACCTACAGTACATTTATTACCTTAGTCCTGTAACAGAACATGGATTACATTAAAAATTATATATAAGATTTATATTTTATTAACTAGAAATTGCAAAAGGTCCCATTTATGTTATTTCATGCTTTTGAAAATTGCATTAAATTGTATTGTTAAATGTTTTTTTTTTGTTGTTGTTGTTAAATTGATTATGTAAGACATACTGTAAATAAGCTGAGTAGCACTGAAAACCTAATGCAAATAAATTCTTCTTCTACATCTTCTTCTTATTATTTTTATTATTTTATTATTATGCATGTATAATATTTTGCAGGTATATTTTAGCATTACTAAAGCTACTAGATATCCGTCGGCATAAATTTACAAACATGAGTGTATGAACCTGAGTTAAGAAACATCTTGGAGTTGGCCTGCTTTTAATGAAATGGAATGAAATTAAATGAGGAGATGCAAACACTTATGTGGATTAATCTCTCTCTCTCTCTGCCATTTGATTCTCTGACCTCTCTCTCTCTCTCTCTCTCTCTCTCTCTAACCTGTGTATATTTGATTAAACTTATAAGCTAAGTAGCTTATTTGGTGGAGCTTATCGAAAGCTGACATGTCTATCCCAGTCCCTGATGGCAATATTCTCATGTCAAACAAATAAAAGGGTCATGTTAGGGAAATATGTCCATTTTGGTTGTTTCACAGGAGGAATCATTTGACCTTTCATGTTGGTTTCACTGGTTGCCATGAATAATGTTGATGTCAGGATTTATTAACTAAAAAAAACACGAGACACAGACTAGACAAGACAAAGACAACAGAGGATTCCACGCTGCTCAAGGCTACGTGGCTCAACTTAATACTAATAACAACAATTAGACACATGAGGAACAGGTGTGCATAGGCGGGGAGGAAGAGACAAGGGCGGGGCAGACATGTGACACAAAACATAAACAAAAGCATGTGGCCAAAGTCCAGGCTGACTCCTGACAGAACCCCCCCTCGAGGCACGGCTCCTCACGTGCCGATCCGCCTTGACAGTCCCGACAGGGTTCAGGAGGGGGGAGCGAGGCACAAGGCGAGGCAGGTGGGGTAGTGAGGCTCACGACGAGGCAGGTGGGTGGAGCAAGGCACATGGCGAGGCAGATGGGAGTGGCAAAGCACACGGCAGTGCAGCTGGAGGGGTTGAGCGATGTCCACAGCGACATCCACAGCCAAGCAAAAAAAAAATTCATGGGGGCAAAACACGGGCCTGGAAGTGGTAAACCGGATGTGAAGCGATGCCCCCCACCAGACAGACAAAACTTGGGCTGGTGACATGGCCCGCAAACAGGAAATGAGGCGGCGCCCCCCACGAAGAACCAGAAGCGGAGCGGCATCCCTCATCGGAAAAAGGCGGACCAATGTCACCAAAGCCACAAAGTCCAGGGCAAAAAAAAACAACGAGAAAATGCTCCCACAATCGGCCGGTCCAAGCTGCAGCTATAAAATAATAATAAAAATAATAATGAATAATAGAAACTCATTTAGCAACCCAAAGCTAAAGTGTAGAAGCTCTGATTAGAGCCATAGGGAAGACTGGGGCAAAATAAGACAGTGGGTAAGTTGTCCTACCACCTGTATCTAGGCAACTGTACACATTTGTTGTCATATGACCATAAATCCAGGAAGAACCATCATTTCTATCTTGCTGTGGTGGACAGAAGCACATACTAAAGTGGTAAGTATGATTTTTTTTATCCTATCAAAGTAAAGTTTATGCATGCTAGCTATAACGACTGTCAGGAAGTCTATTCCATGGTGTGGGAGCTAAATACGAAAAGGCTTTACCACCTTTAGTAGATTTTGATATTCTGGGTACTACCAGAAGTCCTGAGTATTGCGATCTCAGAGAGCGTAAAGGATTGTAGCGTGTTAGAAGACTAGTTACATGGGAGCTAAACCATTTAGAACCTCGTACATAAGTAGCAGTGTCATGATTCAGCTTGGACTTTGGCCACGTGCAGTTTTGTTTATGTTTCTCATCACGTGTCTGCCCCGCCTTCGTCTGCTCCTTCCTGTCACCACACCTGCTCCTCATTGTGTCATGATTGTCTTGTGTATTTAATTGTGCCGAGTTGCCTTGTGCAGCACGGAATCTACTGTTGTCCTGTCTTGTCTTCAGTCTGTGTCATGTTTCGTGTTCCCTTTGTTATTAAACCCTGTTTTGTTTTGCTATCTTGCGTCTTGGTCCGCTTCCTGCCCCGCGTCATGACAAGCAGCAGTCCTTTCATGTCCTGTCCTGTTTTTCATGTTTTTGTATTAAAGGCATAAATTCCCTCCACAATTGATTTAAAATGTTTACGATTGAAACATGTGTCATAACAGTGCAGACACCAAAGCATGTAGTGGAAAAGAAAAGAAAAAAACAAGTGGGTGCCATTACATCTGCTGAAAGAGGAGAGCTTTTAACTGTGGTCTGTGCAGTCAATGCAACCGAGAATGCAATCCCTCCTACAGTATGCTTATCTTCCCACAGGTTTGATATAAAGACCACTTTATAACAGGAGCTCCTCAAGGATCAGCTGGTACATCCACCAGTTCTGGCTCGATCAATGAAGACACCTTTGCTGAGTTTCTTGAACATCTGGTTCAGCACACCAACTGCTCTTCGGACCATCCCATGCTGCTAATGGAGCCCAAATTTTACTGAGTGCAGTGGACATAGCAAAGAGAAACGGCATTGTTTTGCCCACTATTCCACCTCACATATCCCATCACCTACAACCTCTGAGCATTTATGGTCCATTTAAGACCTATAACAAGGACGCTCCGGATGGTTGGATGAGATCTAACCCAGGCAAAACAGCTACCATGTACTATAGCAGATCCCTGGATGTGTAAATGATGCTTTCCTGTCAGCGAGGACACCACAGAAGTTTCTGGATTCAGGGCCACAGGAATTTCCCCTTACAACAGCTATTTCTCTGCTAAATAGTTTATACCATCCATGGCAACAGACAGGCCAAACTCTAAGCTACTGTCTGCTGCTGTAGATGATTCATCAGTTGTTTCAACCTCCATCACTGCTGAGCTGCCTTCATCATCCACCCCACACATGGATGTGTTTCACTTTGTGGCACTTTTGGAATGCCAGTGAAACACCCTGGAGTGGGGTCAAGGTCCAGGTTATAGAACTTGATAAAGGTGTGTAGAGAGGACCAACCAATTGCAGAACAAATATCTTCAAGGGGAACACCCCTGGCTAAGGCACTGGATGAGGCAATACCTTGCCTCTTGGCATCAAGACTGCGTGCCTCATAGGCCTGAGTAATAGCCACTTCCCAGTGCCCCAGGTGCTGTTTGGAAACCGGATTACCCCTGTTACAGCTCCCAAAAGAGACAAAATTTGAGGAGTAGTTACACCACAAGCTTGAGCGGTGGACATAAGTCCTCAAGGCCCATCCTGGGCAGAGCAAAACTTTCCTGTTCCCTGTCTCAGCCTTGGATATGCCAGGGGCAAATTCTAGCCAGGGAGGGTGATCGACAGGGCCTGCAAATCTCCCACTCTTTTGAGCAGAGCCATCGTCTTAGAGGCAGATTCCATTGTCAATCTCTTTCAGCAGGTCAACTTGGCAGGCGTGCAAAAGTGCCATGGTGTGCATTCTGCTTGGCTTGCTGCCATATAGGCCTTACCCACAAGTGCTAAAGTAGCGCTACAAGGCTTGGATGGAAGCGCAGGCTTCCTCCATGTGGGCAATGTAGGAGAGAGATTGCTCGCAAGATTCTCTTCAGTCTCAGGCATCCCCCCATACCCATGAATTTCAAGCTATATAATGGCTAAAAAGTCAGACATGGCCGGGGAAAAATGATGCACTGTAAAGGGATTTCCCCAGGACTTGTACACCTCGGCATAGAGGTCTGGGAAAAATGGCAGTTGCCTGCATGGAGGTGGGCTGTGACCAGAAGTCAGAAAGCGGTAGTCTAGTTAGAACAAACGACACTAACTTCCTCTTCAGGCCAATCTCAATTTAGACACAGCATGAGTCACCACCTCGAAGGAGCTCCTTGAACGCCACTAATTGCGGTGGCAGATCAGAGGAGGAAAGCACCTTCCCACCCGCATCGAGCTCCTCAAAGGTTGTGCAGAGGGAATTCCTCGCAATTCACACAGCCGGCTACCTCGAGGGCCAACCGGGCATGCTCCTCTCCCAAACAAACAACACAAAGAGAGTGCATGTCACCCCCGTGATATAGTGGGGGCATGGATGCACGCACCTCTTAAAATGGTTAGATGGCAACATACTGCCTGCCTAGCACTTGAAATTTTATATGTATATATATATATATATATGGGCAAGTCATGGCCTAATGGTTAGAGAGTCTGACTCGTAATCCTAAGGTTGTGGGTTCGAGTCTCGGGCCGGCCACCACTGAGGTGCCCTTGAGCAAGGCACCGAACCCCCAACTGCTCCCCGGGCGCCGCAGCATAAATGTCTGCCCACTGCTCTGGGTGTGTGTTCACGGTGTGTGTGCTCTTAGCCATATGTCATGTCACTATATATATATATATATATATATATATATATATATATATATATATATATATATATATATATTCACATGCACTAGACAGACAATTTACAAAACATACACAGAGAGCTTCCTGAAGATAAAGAAGCTGGAATAATGTGATGTAGATGACCTTATATGGACTTACTGGTACGTAATGACTTCGTCATGTGTCCTTCCTGAGCCATTAAATTGGCAAACACAAAACCTCAGACTTCCTCACCGAAACATTCCCATAATGTCAGCACTGATGCAGCATCGAGTTCCTTCGAAAGGGAACTAACATAGCTATTAAGCTAGTCTACCAAACCAGCTATATACACAGAACAGCCATAATATTAAGTAAACAATAATAGGTAAAAATAATATATAAACAATCGAAAATAAATAAACCAAATCTGCCTAAGATTGTTTATGCTTCCTTTGTGCCACCAGAACAGCTCTGCCCCTTAGCGGCATGAACCTCACAAGACCTCTAATGGTGTGCTGTGGTATCTGGTACGAAGAAGTTCAATTCAAGTTTCAATTCAAGTTTATTTGTATAGCGCTTTTTACAATAGACATTGTCTCAAAGCAGCTTTACAGAGCATAAACATAGAGCAGAAGGAAGACATAATTAATGATAAAGGAAATAACGAATAATAAAAGAAATAGGAATTTACAGAATAAAAATTCTAGGTTATTATTAGATGTATATAGTTCACAATGTGTATGTATTTATTCCCCTATGAACAAGTCTGAGGTGACTCAGGCAGCAGTGGCAAGGAAAAACTCCCTTAAATTGGTAAAGGAAGAAACCTTGAGAGGAACCGGACTCAAGGGGGAACCCATCCTCATATGGGTGACACTAGGGGTGTGATTGTAATATACAGTCATTTAAATGTTGTATTGGTGTAAGGATCATGGACTTCGGATCTCCTTAGTATCACAGAGTCTAACTGGAGATGTCTCAGGGTTCTTAGAGTCGGCCTAGCTAGCTTCTCAGCATCAGATACAGACAGGATGTTTCTCAGCTTGGCAATATTTCTAAGGTGGAAGAAGGCTGTTTTGGTAGTATGGGCGATATGATTTTTAAAAAACAAATTGCTGTTTAATATAACACCGAGGTCTTTCACTGTCGAGCTACTAGTAACAGTACATCCCTCTAAATGGGAGTTAAGTTGTGAGAGTTTCTGTGCACTGGTTTTTGGACCTATGAGTAGTATTTCTGTCTTATCGGAGTTTAACAATAGAAAGTTGCAGCTCATCCAGTCTTTTATCTCTCTAAGGCATTGAGTTAATTTGGACACTGTGGCTATTTCATCTGGTTTTGATGAGATATATAACTGTGTGTCATCAGCATAACAATGGAAACTAATCCCATGTCTTCTAATAATGTTCCCTAATGGAAGCATGTATATAGAGAAAAGCAGAGGTCCGAGAACTGATCCTTGAGGGACCCCATAATTAACTGGTAATAAACTGGAGGATTCACCATTTAATTCTACAAAATGGTATCAATCAGACAGGTAGGATTTAAACCAGCTTAAAGCCTGTCCATGAATACCTGTGTAATTTTGTAAGCGAGCTAGAAGAATGTTGTGGTCTATAGTGTCGAATGCAGCAGTAAGGTCAAGTAGAACTAATAGTGACATACAGTCTTGGTCCGAAGCTAAGAACAAGTCGTTTGTAACTTTAACAAGTGCAGTTTCTGTGCTATGATGGGGCCTGAAACCTGACTGAAACCAAAACTCTTCAAGAATGTTGCTCTCCTGTAAGAAGGAGCTCAGTTGAACAGACACAACATTTTCAAGTATTTTAGACATAAACGGAAGGTGTGAGATAGGTCTGTAATTTGATAGTTCATTAGGATCTAAGTTAGGTTTTTTGATGAGTGGCCTAATAACTGCCAACTTAAAAGACTTCGGGACGTAACCTAAAGATAACGAGGAGTTAATGATATTAAGAAGAGGCTCACCAGCTTTATGTAACACTTCTTTCAGTAGTTTAGTTGGGATGGGGTCTAGTAAACATGTTGTTGATTTAGCTGTAGTAATAAGTTTATTTAACTCTTCCTGTCCTGTACTTGTAAAGCTGTGTAAAGCCTTAGGTGAGATTGTGTCACTGGTTGCTCTCATATGTTGCGCGTCAACTATTTTATTTCTGATACTTTCGATTTTATCAGTGAAGAATCTCAAGTCTTCACTACTGAAATGTGATGGAAAAATGTGTTCAGATTTCTGTTTTTTTGTTAAACTAGCCACTGTGCTAAATAACAACCTGGGATTGTTCTGGTTATTTTCTACGAGTTTGCTCAGGTGCTCAGCCCTAGCAGCTTTTAGAGCCTGTCTATAGCTGGAAATACTGTCCTTATACGCAATTCTAAAAACCTCTAATTTAGTTCCCTTTCGAGGGAACTCGACGCTGCGTCAGTGCTGACGCTATGGGAATGCTTCTTTGAGGAAGTTGTGTCTGAAGCTCTGTGTGCACACACGCCATTTAATGGCTCGGAAAGGACACGTGACGGAGTAATTACTCGCCAGCAAGTCCATATAAGGGCATCTACGTCACGCTGCTCCAGCTTTCTTTGTATTCAGGAAGCGCTCTGTGTATGTGTGTCGTTTGCCTGTCTGTCAAGTGCAGGGAAAGAAAAAAAATAGGGAAAGACTAGGCAAAATGTTACAGTCTAAGCACTTTAAGAGATGTGTGCATCCGTGCCCCCGCTTTATCACGGCGGGCGACGCGCATTCTCTTTGTGTGGTGTGTTTGGGAGAAGAGCATGCCCGGTCGGCTCTCGAGGGAGCCGGCTGCGTGCTTTGTGAGGGATTCCCTCTCCGCACGCTCCGATCCCGCCTGGCTGTATTTTCAGCTTCGGCTGAGCCTCGTGGTTCGGGTCCTGCGTCTGCCGAGGCAGCGCGGCGGCTTCAATCATGGGGTTCCCAAGTTGAGTTAGCGGAGGCGGAGCAAGAGACGGGTGTTCCCCTTTCTCTTGCCCTCTCCCCTGACTCCGATCGCTCGGTTTCGCGTTCGGGAGCTCGCGCTGCGATTTCTCCCAACCCGGAAGAGAGCATGCTGCTTTCCGCGTCCGGCTCTGAGGAGCTCGATGTCGAAGGGGAGGGGCTTTCCACCTCAGAACGGCCGACGCAATCAGTCGCGTTCGAGGAGCTCCTCGAGGTAATAACTCGGGCTGTTGAGAAGCTGAATTTAGATTGGCCTGAGGAGGTAGTTGGTGTCGCACATTCTAAGCTGGACGACCGCTTTATCACTTCAGGCCGTCAGCCACCTGCACGCAGGTGTCTGCCATTTCTTCCAGACCTCCATACTGAGGTATCGAGGTCTTGGAAAAATCCCTTTTCGGCGCGTGTATTTTCTCCAGCCATGTCAGACTATTCAGCCATTATGGGGCTTGAAGACCATGGGTATAGAACGATGCCGAGGGTTGAAGAGACGCTGGCCAGTTATCTCTCCCCTGCATCGCCCGCATGGAGAAAACCTGCCCTTCCATCCAAGCCATGTAGGACCACTTCGGCCATTGTGGGTAAGGCCTATGAGGCAGGGGGTCAAGCGGGTGCAGCACTGCACACCATGGCGGTCTTGCAGGCCTACCAGGCTGATCTGCTAGCAGAGCTGGATGGCGGTGAAGGGCTGGGACCTCAGGCGGTGTCCGAGCTCCGCTGCGCCACTGATCTCGCGCTCCGTGCCACGAAGCAGACGGCCCGCTCTATAGGCCGTACTATGGCTGCGCTGGTTGCCACGGAGAGGCACTTGTGGCTTAATTTGACGGGCATAAGGGAGAAGGATAAGTCCTTTCTCCTGGACGCCCCAGTTTCACCTCAGGGCTTGTTCGGCGATGCAGTTAGTACTGTCGTCGACAGGCATCAGGAGGTGAAACGCCAGTCAGTGGCGTTCATGGAGTTTCTCCCTCGCCGCGGGGAGCAGCCTGGGCCATCATCTAGCCCCCCCCTTCTAGCTCACTCAGGGCAGTGAGAAGAGCTAGTGTGGCGGCCCGTGCCCCCCATCTAAAACTAGGGAGGCCGGTTCACATGCCCGGGCCCGGACCCGTCCGGTGAGCGAGGACCTTAGGTCTGTCCTCTCAGCCAAGCGGGCCACAAAGGAGTCCTGATGCCCGAGGGCAGGGGCTCCTGGGAGCGCCCTATTCAGAGACGCTCCCCCTACTGCCAGCCCCGCCGCCTTTGTCGTTTCGGGGGGCAGTGGGGCCTGTGTCTGCTCCCCTTTCTTGTGCGGATCTTCCCGGGTTTGCGCCTGCCGGTGCGCTGTTTCAGGGCGCCCGGAAGGTCTGCACAAGTTTGACACCACTGTCAGGCAGCCTGGCAGCGTGGAAACTTCTGCCAGGGGTGTCTAAGTGGGTCCTGAATACTGTAGAAAGGGGGTACAGGATCCAGTTTTCCTCCCGTCCTCCGTGTTTTCAGGGTGTGTTGCCCACAAATGTGGGCGGGCACCAGGCGGTGTTCCTCCGGGAGGAACTCCTCTCACTTCTGGAGAAAGGGGCCCTAGAGCATGTTCCCCTCCCAGAGCGGGACTCCGGCTTTTACAGCCGATATTTTGTTGTTCCCAAGAAGGATGGGGGGCTGCGTCCGATTCTGGACCTGCGGGCTCTGAACTGTACTCTGAAGACTTACAAGTTCAAGATGCTCACGCTCAAGATGATCGTGTAACAGATCAGATCCGAGGACTGGTTTGTCACGATCGACCTCGAGGATGCTTATTTCCACATAAGCATTCTGCCGGAGCACAAGAAAGTTCCTCAGGTTCGCTTTCAGGGGCGAAACGTACCACTATTGTGTCCTTCCCTTTGGCCTAGCCCTTTCACCACGCACGTTCACGAAGTGCATGGATGGTGCCCTGGCACCATTGCGTCTCCAGGGCATCCGTGTACTGAACTACCTGGACGACTGGCTCATTCTGGCCCAGTCAGAGGCTATGGCAGCCAGGCATCGAGATGCTGTGCTTGTCCACATGAGGTCCTTAGGACTCAGGCTGAACCCAGGAAAGTGTGTGCTTTCTCCTTCTCAGAGAACCACCTTTCTGGGGGTGGTTTGGGATTCCACCACGATGCGGGCACATCTGTCTCCCACTCAGGTGGCCTCCATCTTGTCAGCGGTGAAAGCTATTCGGCTAGGCCGCAGCCTCTCTGTTGCCGAGGCACGGAGGGTGCTCGGCCTCATGTCAGCAGCAGCCAACGTTATTCCTTTGGGTCTGCTTCACATGAGGCCATTCCAGCTCTGGCTCAAGGGGGCGGGCTTTCATCCTCGCAGGCATCCCCTCAGGGTTATACGGGTTACGCGCCGTGGGCTTCGTACCCTCCTTATGTGGAAAAGACCCCGGTTCTTGGCCTTGGGTCCCATTCTAGGGGCGTGTCACCGTCGCAGGACTCTTTCGACGGACGCCTCACTCTCGGGCTGGGGCGCAGCCTTAGATGGCCACCCGGCCCAAGGTCTATGGGAGGGCCCCTGTCTCTCATGGCACATAAATTGCCTGGAGATGAGGGCTGTGTTTCTAGCGTTGCAACACTTTCTCCCGCACCTCAAGGGCTGTCATGTCCTAGTGCGAACAGACAGCACCGTGGTGGTGTCCTATATCAACCATCAGGGTGGTCTGCGTTCACGCCCCCTGTTCAGGTTGGCGTGGCAGATTCTGCTCTGGGCAGAGACCAGATTTCTTTCGCTAAGAGCGGTTTTTATCCCAGGGCGTGTAAATCAGGAGGCAGACTTCCTGTCGAGGCAGGTGCTGAGGCCCGGGGAGTGGCGTCTTCACCCTCACGTGGTGGAGCGAATCTGGCAGATTTTCGGCCGGCGGAAGTGGATTTGTTCGCCTCAGAGGAGTCGACCCACTGTCTGCTGTGGTTCTCCCTCTCTTACCCGGCCCCGTTGGGCCTGGATGCCCTGGTATGGATGTGGCCGAGGCTCCGTCTGTACGCCTTTCCCCCGGTAGCTCTGCTCCCGCAAGTCCTAGCCAGAGTGCGCCACGACCGGGTCAACCTTCTCCTAGTTGCCCCCCGTTGGCCCTCTCAGGTTTGGTTCATGGACCTAGTCTCCCTCCTGAACGGCACTCCATGGGAGGTTCCCGTCAGGAGGGATCTCCTCTCTCAGGCGCAGGGGGCTATTCTTTACCCCCGCCCCGAGATGTGGAAGCTTTGGCTCTGGCCCCTGAGGGGGACCAGCTCCTAGACGCAGGCCTCTCAACTGAGGTGACAGAGACTCTGCTAAATGCTAGGGCTCCCTCCACTAGGAAACTGTATGCTCTGAAGTGGAGGCTTTTTCGCCTCTGGTGTGACGAGCACTCTCAGGATCCAGTTCACTGCCCGGTTGGTACAGTGCTGGAGTTCCTGCAGTCTTGCTTTTCTCGGGGCCTGTCCCCATCTACTCTAAAGGTGTACGTGGCTGCAGTTGCCGCGAACCATGAACCTGTGCTCGGGGCCTCATTGGGTAGTCACCCTCTGGTCTCTCGCTTTCTGCGTGGTGTCAGGTGGCTGAGGCCTTCCTCTAGGCCACGCCTTCCTTTCTGGGACCTCTCTGTGGTCCTGGAGGGGCTGCTGGAAGCCCCCTTTGAGCCCTTGGAGTCAGCCTCTGAGAAGTTTCTGACCCTGAAGTCGGCTCTGCTTCTTGCCTTGGCCTCTCTCAGGAGAGTCGGGGATTTGCAGGCTTTGTCGATCGCCCCCGCCTGCCTAGAGTTTGCCCCCGGCATGTCCAAGGCTATCCTGCACCCCAGGCCAGGATATGTCCCTAAGGTGCAGAGGATGGCTGGATGTCCTATCATCCTGCAGGCATACTGTCCCCCGCCCCATGAGTCGGCGGAGCAGGAGAGGCTGCACTTGCTTTGCCTGGTAAGGGCCCTGAGGACTTACGTCCACCACTCTACCTCGTGGCGTAACTCCTCCGCCCTTTTTGTCTGTTTTGGGGGCCGGAATAGGGGTAAACTGGTTTCCAAACAGCGCCTGGCGCACTGGGTGGTGGAGGCCATTACTCAGGCCTATGAGGTGCGCGGTCATGCCTCACCTCTTGGCATCAGGGCCCACTCCACTAGGGGTATCGCCTCATCCAGTGCCTTGGCCAGGGGTGTCCCCATTGAAGATATTTGTGCTGCGGCAGGATGGTCCTCTCCGCACACCTTTATCAGATTCTATGACCTGGACTTGGACCCCACTCCAGGGTCCCAGGTACTGCGGGGCCTATGATGTGCTGTTCCCAGTCTGCTCATGCTCTCTCACGGCCTCTGGCGCAGTCATCGACCGGTGCGTGGCGGCGTGGGTATTGGCATTCCCATAGCGTCAGCACTGACGCAGCGTCGAGTTCCCTCGAAAGGGAACTACACCAGGTTACGTATGTAACCCGGGTCCCTGAGAAGGGAACGAGACGCTGCGTTGCTGGCCACTCCCCAGGCATCCATTCGCGCTTCCTTCAGACAAAGAGAGCTGGAGCAGCGTGACGTAGATGCCCTTATATGGACTTGCTGGCGAGTAATTACTCCGTCACATGTTCTTTCCGAGCCATTAAATGGCGTGTGTGCACACAGAGCTTCAGACACAACTTCCTCAAAGAAGCATTCCCATAGCGTCAGCACTGACGCAGCGTCTCGTTCCCTTCTCAGGGAACCGGGTTACATATGTAACCTGGTGTAGTTTTTCTCCATTTCCGTTCGAGGTTACGGGTCTCCCTCTTGAGGGTGTGAGTATGACTATTATACCATGGTGCAAGTGTTTTATCTCTAACCTTTTGTAATCTGACTGGGGCAACAGTGTCTAATGTGCTAGTGAATATAGCGTCTATGCTGTTAGTCATTGCATCTAGGTCATTTGAGTTTGAGGGTACAGTATGAAGTCCAGACAGATCAGGCAGGTTATTTGTGAATCTGTCTTTGGTGGTCGGAATAATGGTTCTACCGAGTCGATAACGTGGTGAGACATAGTTAGTCTGTTCTATAGGTAGTGTGTACATTATAAGGTAATGGTCTGTGATTAAGGACGAGCACTTCAAAAGAACTAAATCTATGCTGTGTTCTCTGGGTAGCAGTAAGGTAATCACTAAGGATAGTGGCAACACCACCTCCACGACCAGTCAGACGAGGCTCGTGCTTATAGATATATCCTGATGGTGTAGACTCGTTTAGACTGATGTATTCATTTGGTTTAATCCACGTTTCGGTGAGGCAGAGTGTAGTAAGGCTATTATCTGAGATCATTTCTTTTGGTGCTTTGGGTGCAAGTGATCTAATGTTCAGAAGTCCAAACCTTAAGAACTGTTTTTGTTTGTCTAATTACAGTAAGATTATTTCGAGAACTTCTCATGTATTTACTTTTTGATCTCACTGCTCGGGGGACAGACACAGTTTCTATAGGGTGAGCTATGTGTGCATTTTTTGTGTCAATGTGCTGAGGTGAAGGATGGCTATTGAGATTTAAATTTAAAGAGTAGTTTACCAGTCAGAAGGTGTTCAGCGCCCTGGAGATGTGGTCCGAGAGGATCTCCGCTCCAACTCTGCTGGGGTGCAGGCCGTCAGCACGGAATAGCCTAGGACGCTCCCAGAAAACATTCCAATTATCGATAAAGAGTAGTTTCTGAGCCCGACACCATGACTGTAACCATTCATTTAAAGCAAAAAGTCTACTGAACCTTTCAATTCCTCGCTGGTACGTTGAAAGCGGTCCAGACACGATGATCCTCGTCGTGGGCGCTGTGCTGCGAACCGTCTCCACCAGGGTGTTGAAGTCCCTCTTCAGGATCTCCGACTGCCTCAGGCTGGTGTCGTTCGAGCCGACATGAAGAACCACAGCTCTGGTGTTTCTGCTCACGACTCAGTGAGTGCGAGTCTTACCTTTAGCCACCGTAGCACGGACGTGGCGGACGATGGAGTCTCCGATGATCACGTTGTCGCAGTCCGTCTCGCGAAGGGGGGCGAAGCGGTTCCGGGTGGGGATCTCGAAGACCGGCGGTGGTGGAGGGGGAGAGGTCCTCGGCCGGGGACCGGCACGCGTCCGCCGCTGCTGCACCCAGGGCCCGCGGTGCCCTGGCGCCGGAGTGAACAGCTCCTGGGCAGGCCACTTCATGGGCGTGTTGGGCCTGGACAGAGAAACACGCGGGGTAGAGGTGGAGGGAGTGGTAATTACATCCCGGGAGTTTACCTGAGACAGGTGAGCGACCGACCGGGGAGCTTCCAGCGCGGCTTTCCGCTCCCGCAGCTCGGCCTGCTTCACCTGTAGTTCACGGATCTGCTTCTCCACAGCATCCAGCTCCAGTTCTACCGAGTGCAGCTCCAATGTGTCCTCACCTGCGCTCAAAGGCAGAGACGTAACCAACATGATGTTACAGAGCAAGTACAACAGATTGTACTAGCGGTAGCCGAGCTAACAGGCTAGTTGTGCTAGCCGGCTAGAAGCGGACTATTTGACCTATTTATTTATTTATTGTATATCACTTGCTTCTAAAAGATGAGAAAGGACGTGGAGGAGAGCAGGGTGGGAGCGAGCCACTGGACTGAGCAGGTCAACTCCCTGCCTCTCACTCCAGTCTGTGAAATGAAAATGTGGAAGATGCGAGAGCTTGTACTAGCGGTAGCCGTGCTAACAGGCTAGTTGTGCTAGCCGGCTAGAAGTGGACTATTTAACCTATTTATTTATTTATTGTATATCACTTGCTTCTAAAAGATGGGAAAGGACATGGAGGAGAGCAGGGTGGGAGCGAGCCACTGGACTGAGCAGGTCAACTCCCTGCCTCTCACTCCAGTCTGTGAAATGAAAATGTGAAAGATGCGAGAGCTTGTACTAGCGGTAGCCGAGCTAACAGGCTAGTTATGCTAGCTGGCTAAAAGCTGACACTGCGGGACAAGTAAATACAATGTCAAGAATTAAGGTGTAAGTAGGTTAAAGTGTAAACTCAAGATAACTCGGAATTGAATAAAAAATACTCAGCCAGGCATATAAATTGGAAGATGCGAGAGCTTCCTGGGTGCAGCTTGCTTCCTGGGTGCAGCTTGCTTCCTGGGTGCAGCTTGCTTCCTGGGTGCAGCTTGCATCCTGTGTGCAGCTTGCTTCCTGTGTGCAGCTTGCTTCCTGTGTGCAGCTTGCTTCCTGTGTGCAGCTTGCTAAGTTGGCAGGAGGTCCTTTAAGTCTTGTAAGTTATGCAAGTTTTATCAGATTTGTTTTTCCAGTTTGTATTCTTGATCTCACACACACACATGCACACACACACACACACACACACACACACACACACACACACACACACACACACACACTTACTTCAGTGTCCTTTCAGCAGTGACAGGAGTCAGCATGAACTGTGTGTTCTGAAACCTAAATACCAAACAAGAGACAAATGTTTTATACAGTGTGTAGTAAAATGATATAAAAAGAAACTCTTCACTATCCAGAGCAGCTGATCTCTAATCCAGAGCTCTGTGTTCTGGGAGATTAAACTGAATGCAGGCAAATTTCACATTTCACTACAAGCCAAATAATGAAACGTGATAGAGGAATTCACTCATACTGCAGTGTTAACTGATGAATATTTCATGTTTCATTGAAGAATTTTCACACCACCTACAGAAATGGGGCAAATAATATATATATATATATATATATATATATATATATATATATATATATATATATATATATATATATATATATATATATGTATATATTAATATATATATATATATATATATATATATATATATATATATATATATATATATATATATTAATATTTAATATATAAAAGTTTGGACACCACTTCTCATTCAAAGAGTTTTCTTTATTTTCATGACTATGAAAATTGTAGATTCACACTGAAGGCATCAAAATTATGACACATGTGGAATTATATACATACATAACCAAAAAGTGTGAAACAACTGAAAATATGTCGTATTTTAGGTTCTTCAAAGTAGCCACCTTTTGCTTTGATTACTGCTTTGCACACTCTTGGCATTCTCTTGATGAGCTTCAAGAGGTAGTCACCTGAAATGGTCTTCCAACAGTCTTGAAGGAGTTCCCAGAGATGCTTAGCACTTGTTGGCCCTTTTGCCTTCACTCTGCGGTCCAGCTCACCCCAAACCATCTCCATTGTGTTCAGGTCCGGTGACTGTGGAGGCCAGGTCATCTGGTGCAGCACCCCATCACTCTCCTTCATGGTCAAATAGCCCTTACACAGCCTGGAGGTGTGTTTGGGGTCATTGTCCTGTTGAAAAGGTCGTGTGTCCAAACTTTATATATATATATATTATGTCTTTTTTTAATTACAATCTTCTTAGACCATTTGACATTCTTCAAATCATCCAGGGTTTCATTTTATGAGCAAGCAACCAGACTTTTAAAAGAAGAGCTGCTTTAGCAGGAAAAACATGAGATGTTCAAATATTAAATTTAATTGCTATAAACAGACTTTAGGGGGGACACGGTGGCTTAGTGGTTAGCACGTTCGCCTCACACCTCCAGTGTCGGGGGTTCGTTTCCCGCCTCCGCCTTGTGTGTGGAGTTTGTATGTTCTCCCTGTGCCTTGGGTGTTTCCTCCGGGTACTCCGGTTTCCTCCCCCAGTCCAAAGACATGCATGGTAGGTTGATTGGCATCTCTGGAAAATTGTCCGTAGTGTGTGAGTGAATGAGAGTGTGTGTGTGCCCTGTGATGGGTTGGCACACCATCCAGGGTGTATCCTGCCTCAATGCCCGATGATGCCTGACCCGAGAAGTTCGGATAAGTGGTAGAGAATGAATGAATGAATGAATGAATGAAACGGACTTTGTAGACATGTTAATAACGTGTCAGCTATTGTTTTGCCAGCATGAACATTTTTATTTAAACCGTTATAATGTGTAAAGAAATGAACTTAATTTGAAATCTAGACTAATTTATTACAATACTGTTATGTGTCACAGTAATCTGATTGAGAAATCAGATTATTATGGCGTAACAGATAGTGTGCATTACACAGAGTCTAGAATGTTCTCATTATAATGGCTGAAATGATAAAGTGAAAGTATAAAAAGCTACATAATGATTAAACATTACAAATACATTTATGATTATGTGGGAAGCGTTCTCACATTAATTTCATTATTTTCTGCTTTGTGCAGGATTCTGTTTCCACTGCGACTGTGACCAGAATGAAACTAAACATGACTAAATGAATGTTTTCCACAATAGAGCTTTAACACGCTACTTATTTTCCATTATTATAAGTACGAACACTGCAGCCTCCATCAGACTCGCTGATTTGATGACTAGAATTATCTGTACACATGCACTTTGGGAACCAGATGCTGAGCAGCTGGGACGCAGTAGTAGAGCTGAACAGTGAGCGTCTGACATGATACCAATCAGACGTGGCAACCAGATGTTTTGCTTTTTCATCAGTGTGAGCTTCTTGAAGCGTGTGTCCAGCTGCTTATTAGGGGACTTAACCGTTCTTTATTTTTTCTCTTAGATTGTGTGTGTGTGTTTTTTTTTTTTTTTGCACTTTGCATTGAAGATTAAAAATGATGATGATGATGATGATGATGATATTGAAATCCTCATGAGAAATAAACAATATATTTATATTTATCACAAGAATATATTTTATATATTTAAGATAGTGCGTGTGTGTGTGTGTGTGAGAGAGAGAGAGAGAGAGAGAGAGAGAGAGAGAGAGAGAGAGAGAGAGAGAGAGAGAGAGAGAGAGAGAGGACACATCTGTAACACATATCATTAGTTTTTAGTTTTTGGCAAATCTCTGATCTTTCGTTCACATGAAAGAAAATAGCAATTAGAAAGCAAAAAGAACATTTAGGACAACCATGAGAATGAAAGTCAAGCCTGATTACACAACACGTGTTCGGAGACAAATAAAACTCTTTTAATCTACACAATGCAAGAAGACAAAAAGAGATTCAAATATTTATTTTGTGCAGGATTTTTCTTCATGTTTCTCTTCTCTTCAACACGTCATGCAAGGATTTAAACGATGATGAAACACTGTACACGGAGGATCACGTGGATTATGCATGAATCAGATGAAGCAGAAAGGTTTGCTGAATCTTCTCTCTGTCAGAGAGCCGTAGTTTTATGGGTTCGGTTGTTCAGGATTAACAGTTAAACATGAGCAGTTTGTCAGAGACATGTTTAACTTATTTCAAGGCCACATTTGTCTCCCATGGACACATGAGCATGAAGATCATTTAGTCTGAAAGACCTTGACCAGTGGTTGACTGTGTGTGTGTGTGTGTGTGTAGTACTCAAATTCCTAAGAATAATCTTACCATATTGTCACCTGTCTTAAATTTATTTAGATCTTTAAATTGCATTATTATTATTTTTTTACACTGGATTTAAACGATGCTAACGAAGCCTGACTAAATTCCCTTCTTGTTCAATCTTTCTATTTTTATTCTTTTTCTCTTTTCTCATCTCTGACCCTTAGTTTTCGGTTTACATTCGGCTGAAAGAAAAGCAGTGGAATGACACACATACAGTATATCGACCAAGCAGCTTACACAATGCTAATATTTGTCATTTGAAATATTTTACTTATCCACAGAAGCCTTAGGGGCTTTTTACACCTGGTCACTTCCTGCGTTTTCTGTGATCAGATAGCTATCCGATGGTAAAAAGACCAGGTCTAAATGCCCTCCGAAACGTTTTGGAGACGGATATAAATCCGATGGTACAAACGCCTTCAGGAGGTGGTCTGGAACGCGTTTCAGATGAAACTGGACAGGTGTAAATGAATGTGGTTGTTCAAGCCACATACGTCAGCACTATACTCCTCCCAAACGGAAGTACGTCACTCGCAGGTGACTCACGAGTCGTGCATCGCGCCAGAAACAAATAAATGGAAACGCTGTTTTTTGTAGCATAAACGTTGTAACAAGTTTTTAACGTCTTCTTTTTGATCGCGTTCTGAAAACCGCATACACCAAAGTGTGTTCCATTTCAATTACCCCGGAAATGAGGTCCAATATATTAGCATTTTGAAGTGAAGCGACGTGACATACGGTTAAGTACGGTGACACATACTCAGAATTCGTTCTCTGCATTTAACCCATCCAAAGTGCACGCACACACACACACCCGGAGCAGTGGGCAGCCATTTATGGGCGGGAGTAGAAAGATCGGATCGATATCCGATTCGCTGAGACGCATTTATGTGGCCTGATGTAAATGGGACAGTTTTAACAAATCAGATAGCTATCAGATCAGAGACAACACGAAGTGACCGGGTGTAAAAAGGCCCTTAAAAACCCACCCTAACATTGGTTTTGTATAAAATTTGATCTGTTTACTGTAACAAGTAAAACACCTGAAAAATGCACCATTTCATCGATTATTTATCTTTGCTTTTGTCGAGTTTCACCAAAAGGGTTTTGTAAAAATAAAAAAAAAGGGACTGAGACCGGGCGACGAGATAATCAGCATGTTTTACTGACTACATCAATAGCAGGCACTCAGCACACCCAGTAAGTCCTTTCAGCTTGTTCTGTTTAGACATTAAAAAAATGTTTTATTTAAACTTATTTAACCAGACAAATAATTAAAGCTGAAACATGACCCTATTTTCACCCTTCGGGAAAAGATTAATAATCAGCTCATTCGTGAGCGTTTGTGAGTCATCAACAGAACGTGCCCGGAGATCATGGAGCAAAATTAGTCGTGAAGAAAGGTGGGGAAAAAAAACACGGTTTTCTCACTTCATGAGACTAATGTTATTGTGCCGGGCCACTGGTGGAAAAAAAAGCTCCATAAATTAAATTTAATTAAAATTTAATTGATGAACTGCAGCTGCAAAGTCTAGTGGTGCTGTTGTTGCTATTTAATGGTTACTCTTGTGGATTGCTGTTTTGTGGCTTAAGATGATGTTCCTCCCATCAGTGCACTTATCTTAATGATCCTATATTTGACATCTCCAGCAAGTTAAATTTATGGCTGGTCATTTGAGGCACCTGCATGTATGAGATCATTAGTATATTGGTATAATTGCACCCTGAACCAAATCCGTTGAAGTTCCTTTTTAATGAGGCATGAGTTTTACTACAGATTTTCTGCCAGCTACTAGCATGTAACATCTTCATCATGCGCATGATAGATAGATATTCGTTTATAACTAATGTCTTACTTCTAACCGCTTGTAGATCCGTAGCCGAAGTTTAAAGATACATTTTTTTTTATTACTAGTTGGTGTCTCACTCACTCTCTCACTCACTCATTCACTACCGCTTATCCGAACTTCTCGGGTCACGGGGAGCCTGTGCCTATCTCAGGCGTGATCGGGCATCGAGGCAGGATACACCCTGGACGGAGTGCCAACCCATCACAGGGCACACACACACTCTCATTCACTCACACACACACACACTATGGACAATTTTCCAGAGATGCCAATCAACCTACCATGCATGTCTTTGGACCGGGGGAGGAAACCGGAGTACCCGGAGGAAACCCCCGAGGCACGGCAAGAGCATGCAAACTCCACACACACAAGGCGGAGGTGGGAATCGAATCCCGACCCTGGAGGTGGCGAACGTGCTAACCACTGACCCTCCGTGCCCCTCCTTAGTTGGCGTCTCCAATTAATTACTAGTTGGTCGGGCAGTGGTGGCTCAACTGGTTAAGGCTCTGGGTTGTTGATCGGAGGATCAGGGTTCAAGGCCCAGTACAGCCAAGCTGCCACTGCTGGGACCTTGAGCAAGGCCCTCAACCCTCCCTGCTCCAGGGGTGCTGTATCATATCTGCCCCTGCACTCTGGCCATAATGTATATGTGGCAATAATAAAGGCTTCTACTGTATGCCCCCTGTTCAATTCTCCAAACCTCTGCAGCAACCACTTACTGATACTTCCTAATTGTCCATCATTCAAGACAGAAGAATCCATTTTATTAAACGGGTCAATCCCAATTTCACTTATAGAAAACTTCATTTCTCTCCTGAGCAATCTCTGAGATTGGAAGGCAATAAACAGGAGCACCAGGTTTCTGTGTGATGGAAAAGCTGAAGTCTGAAGGTTAATGAAAATTCTTCACAGATCTTTGAATTTTCTGTTCAACATAGAAGGGTTTAAATTTAATTATCCTCTGTGAACACATACATACACACACACATATATACTGTATATGTGTGTGTGTGTGGGTGTGTGTGTGTGTGTGTGTGCACACGAGGGCAGACACAGGCTTGATCGATTCTGTTTGATAGTCTCTGACTATTTCAAAACAGACATTTTCTCTGTGCCATGAGGAGAAGAGTTAGACATGAAAGCAGAACGAATCTATCCACAGCATAAATCTGTTCATCCCACTACTGCTCATCAAAATTACCCCCTGCAGATGCAAACACACATTTCCATATGAAAAAAGAAATCAAAGTCTTGTTTCTTGTATTCAAACCCACACATTTACTTTTGCAAATAACCAATCCTACATAACCACAATGGCAAATCACAGATAGCCTGCAGGTCGTGTTCATTTATTTCTCCTGCAGCACAGGACGACTTAAAGGAAAGTTACAGGCTGTACTGAGAAAAGTGTGTCCTCGTATTATGGTGTGTGTGTGTGTGTGTGTGTGTGTGTGTGTGTGTGTGTGTGTGTGTGTGTGTGTGTGTGTGTGTGTGTGCGTGTTCTCGTAGGCCATGTGATACTGACAGAGTAAACATGCTAATAGGAATTTGTGTGGCTTCTTAGTAAAAAGAGCAGAGAAAAGTGAGTTCAAAGTGAAACTAAAATAGTTTGTATATATTTAATTTTCGACTCAAAATGTATATATATATATATATAGAGTTTTCTTTTCAGACACGAGCCCTGGGCAGTTTAATAATATGATCTGATTAATGATTGACTATCTATCAGTAAAGTGTGTAATGTAGCCTAAGCTTCTATAAGCTGGATAAGCAGCATGTAATGAACCCACCATGTTGTGGTCATGTTGTACATCCAAATGATGTTCTTCTGTTCTGTCTTTATAAACATGTCGAGATTATAGTGCAGGATTTGTTCCAGCATTCAGAATATCATTAAAATGCAGAATAATGCATTTGGTCCATCATGTGACATACATCTCTCTGTCTCTCTCTGTCTGTCTCACTCTCTCTCTGTCTCTCTCTGTCTCTCTCTCTCTCTCTCTCTCTCTCTCTCTCTCTCTCTCTTTCTCTCTCTCTCACTCTCTGTCTCGCTCTGTCCCACTCTCTCTAACTCTCTCTCTGCCTCGCTCTCTCTCTCTCTTTCTCTCTCTCTCTCTCTCTCTCTCTCTCTCTCTCTCTCTCTCTCACTCTCTTCATTTTGGATGAAAGTCAAACTACTCATTTTCTTTTCACTCTGGTAAACCCGTTAAAGACCATAAGTCACCCCAGGGCTCATCTTTGTGTCATAACACACACACACACACACACACACACACACACACACACACACACACACACACACACACACACACACACACACACACACACACACACACACACACACTTGCTCACTTTCTTGTTTTCTCCCTTCTCTCTCTTTTCCATCCCCCTAACACTTGTATTTTTTCTTGCTGGTGTTATACTGGTCACAGTGGGAGTATTCTTATAATGAATAGTAATCATCTCCAGGAAACATCACAGCTCCACACACAGACACACCCTCACCAGCATAGTGTTTTTATCACTTTGGCAAATCCTTAATGTACTCGCACTCGTTTCATTCATTTATTTATCAAGTGCAGTTTCCAAAGGGCTACGTGACCCCTACACCTGCCCCTAATGACTGATGTTAACTGCGATGTCATCCTACATGTACATTTATAAATGTCAGTATATAAATCTGCACAAAGTCAAACTTAAAATATGTAGTGTTTCCTCCAGTGTTTGGCCCTTGGTGGTAATAACAACATAAAACTTGCTTTATGTCAGCAATAATGATGTAATTTATATTTTACTTCCCTTTAAGTAAAACATGTTTCTTACTGTATTTTTGCTTATAAGCTTTTTAATGAACACTTTTGGCAGTGTCATGAAACTGCAATAACAGAGTAATGTGTTTTATCGACACTTAATGGAGAGAATTTGCTTAGGACCGGCACCGATAAGTCAGTAAAACTCATTAGACATCTCACAATATCACCATTATGTGATTCTGACATACCAGAAATACAGCTAGCTACAAATTCAGTGGTATTAAATCTTTAACATACAGTAAGTCAGCAAAGAACGTGTCATAATGTGGCATTGTGTAATGGAGAGTTTATACAGGTCAGAAGTGCTGTAATGAATAATTTAATTGATTTGATTGAAGTCTGGGGGGCACGGTGGCTTAGTGGTTAGCACATTCGTCTCACACCTCCAGGGTCGGGGGTTCGATTCCCACCTCCGCCTTGTGTGTGTGGAGTTTGCATGTTCTCCCCGTGCCTCAGGGGTTTCCTCCGGGTACTCCGGTTTCCTCCCCCGGTCCAAAGACATGCATGGTAGGTTGATTGGCATCTCTGGAAAATTGTCCGTAGTGTGTGAGTGTGTGAGTGAATGAGAGTGTGTGTGTGCCCTGTGATGGGTCGGCACTCCGTCCAGGGTGTATCCTGCCTCGATGCCCGATGACGCCTGAGATAGGCACAGGCTCCCCGTGACCCGAGAAGTTCGGATAAGCGGTAGAAAATGAATGAACGATTGAAGTCTTTAATTGAATTTGCTGCATATACATGTACAGTATGTATAGAAAATTTACACGTCTAAATAATCAAAGACTTCTTCTTCCCTTAGACATTCCAGAAACACCGATCACATTTGTTCTGCCTTAATATGTGGTTATTCAGGGGTCCTGCAAGGGAAAAGAATTAAGACCTGAAGCATTAACATGCAGGAAATGCTGTGTGCATTCATTCTCCAAAGGACTGTCATCATTTCTACTGCGATTAAATTAAAACAACAAGCGATCCCTCTTAATTCATTATTAGTGGTTAACAATTACAGCACATATAGTATGGGGAGTGTTTAAATTGATGTTGTTAGCAAAGGGACACATAAGAGGAATCCCATGCTGTTGTTTTGAATTACAATGAGTCTAAGACGAGGAGCTTAAGTTGTAAGACGTGAGAAGGCTATTAGTAGCATGAAGCGTTCGTAATGAATATTTAGTGATTCCTTATTTTTGAATTTGCATAACTGCAGTACTATTAATGTTTAATCGAATTATTGTATATACTTAACGACACGCTGTCCATATTTCTGCTGAACATACGTAAATACAGAGATTTCCAGAGCAAGGAAAAGTTTGTACTGTAAAGGAGCATTTACTTACGGAGGACTTGTGATATTGAGGAAAAAATTTGACCTTAATTACTTCTATAATAAATGCAAATCATCCACTCTAATGTGTACATGCACAGATACAGGTCACGAACGCATCATAAGTATTTAAACTGACATGCTCAGGCATGGAACCATAATTATAATAAAGTTGTGGCATTGACTGTCACAGTCTCATATGACTCACAATCAGCGCCTAGTCCTCCTTCTACCCTGCTTCTCTCTTACGTACGTCCCTGTGCGTATGTTGGTTTATTCATCATGCGACTCAAACACATCTAGAAAGGGAAGTGCATATCTCATACACACAGCACTTACACTAAGACATTTATTTAATATGGTCTGTGCTTTGACTCTGGAGCTGGTGAACAGCTAATGCAGGGAAGCATATTGATTCCCTTCTCTCTCAGTCATCCCTTACTTCCTTGGAATGACAAATACCATCCTTGGAGCTTGGGACAGCAAGGCCGATCTCCCGCTTAAGCAAGCGTAAGTCAAACTGCCAATGCGGGACTCACCTTAATTGCGGCCCAACAAATCAACACAAATGGTCCTGCAGTGCCAGAGACAATGTGTTGTTTAAAACGCCAGCTCAACTTCAGAGCTATGTGTTTGCTTTTATCCCTGAAGAGATGTAGGTGGGGAACGAACTCAGACAAGGAGAAATACTAAAGGTTGCAGGAAAGTATTTCGTCAAATCATACTGTAGATCTTAGTGAGCAGAAGCTAGTTAAGAGAAATCTGACACAGATGCTCGCAGTTCTCATGATGGCTTCTACTCATAGGAAATCTAAGATGTGTGAAAACTAGGGATGTACCAATCTGATATTCTGGATCGGTATCGACGCCGATCCAAGCATTTTGAGTAGATCGGGTATCGGTGGTGCGTGACCGATCCAAATCCGATACCCGTGGTCATGGGCGTCGGAACCATTGTATGTGGGTGGGACAGGACATGCCCACTTTTTATTTGCTTCCGACGCCCGTGCCCGTGGTGGTTGATTAATGAACAGCAAACATCATAGACTACTGCTTAAACTTATAAGAAAAATACACTTATATATTAAATTACATTAATGTAAATAAATCTAATAAATTTTATAGGAAATATGTCGCACAGCCGCCTGCGACAGACAGCGAAGTTTAGCAGGCGTCCTTTCCGTTTACCTCAGCGCGTTAAACATGTCACTCATTTGGGTGCAAGGTTTACTGTTTAATACATTTTACATTGTGGTTCAAGACTTCTAATATAAGATTCACTTTAAAATATTGCCTTTTCTTCAGAAAATAATTATATTTAATAATTGCAGTACATATGGTTTATATTGTTATACCGCTAACTGTTCAAAGTTCTGTTTGCTACTGCATTAATATTTTTTTAAGGTGATAAATCTTAATAACTAAGCGAGTTGTTTACATTCGTTAGTTTTAAAGGTAGAAAAGAACACAGGGATCGGATCGGTATCGGTATCGGTGATACCGGAATCGGGTCGGAAGAAAAAAGTGGTATCGGTACATCCCTAGTGCAAACCAGATAAACCATTCATTTAAAAATCAAAAATGATGTTCCTTGTTAGAAATTTGCATGAGAGCATGAGATGACAACACAAACACTAATAATGTGCACTATTACGCCACACAACTGTCTCTTCGCACACTTCGACCAATTTTACAGTGAAAAGGAAGCGTTTTTCTAGAGGTGGCATATCAACAGTGTAATATCTCCTAATGTGTTTTGTCCTTCTGTTACTCATTTTACTAAACCTTTGTATTATTCCACCTTAATTGTAGGCAATCCATTTTAGAGATAATGCCAGTTTAATATGACAAAATGAGACACAAATGGAGAATAATATTTTACCTCATGAAATTAAAGCCAAAATACATTCTGATTAGTCTCATGCTTGGCTTGGATGTGAAAATGCCTGCTATTTGTCTGGCCTTAGAAGACACTAATAATGAAAAACATCAGTCACAGCCGCTTTGACAGGAGAATTGCATTAACTCAGTAGTTCACCTGGAACGAACAGTGGGTCAGATATGGATTTTGGCCTTTATTGTCCTAATTATGACAGGATCCCATAATTACTTTAATGCCATTCTATTATTGGAGTAAAGCAGCATAGAAAAACTCTTTGAGTCTACATTGTCTAACTATGTCTACATTTACTACTAGTCACTAGTTCCTCAGGAGCTCTCGGTTGCACTATTATAAACTGTTGTAGAATGGACATTATTTACATTGACATTTTTCCTGTGTTTAAGTGTGCTGAGTCTGGTTCCTCTCAAGGTTTCTTCTTCATATCATCTCAGGGAGTTTTTCCTTGCTGCCGTCCCCTACAGCTTGCTCATTAGGGATAGGGATAGATAGTAATATAAATTTTATATTCATTCGTTCATTTTCTACCGTTTATCTGAACTTCTCCGGTCTCGGGGAGCGTCATCTCAGGCGTCATCGGGCATCGAGGCAGGATACACCCTGGACGGAGTGCCAACCCATCACAGGGCACACACACACTCTCATTCAGTCACACACTACAGACAATTTTCCAGAGATACCAATCAACCTACCATGCATGTCTTTGGACCAGGGGAGGAAACCGGAGTACCCAGAGGAAACCCCCGAGGCACGGGGAGAACATGCAAACTCCACACACACAAGGTGGAGGTGGGAATCGAACCCCCGACCCTGGAGGTGTGAGACGAACGTGCCAACCACTAAGCCACCCCCCCCCCCTTAAATTTTATATTTATATTTTTAAATCAATTTTAGACTTTAATTGTACGTATTAATTTATTTATATTTAATACTTTTATACTTCTTATTATTAAATTTTTTTTTTTCTTTTTCTCTCTCCTCTGTTTCCATACTTCTGTAAAGCTGCTTTGAGACAATGGGAATTGTTAAAAGCTCTATACAAATAAGTTAAATTGAATTGAATCTTAGAAAAACAAAACCAGAATGTTTATATGTATATGCTGTAAAAATGTCTGTAAATTTAACTCTAAAATACCGTAGAAATGCTAGAGTATAAAAACCGTGTTTCACTAAATATGCAATAACCAGAGAATTTAAGGTTAAAAGCTGTAATTTGTTTTACCTTCAATTTAACAGTTAAAAACATATAAAAATACGGTTTCTTCTAGTAAAATCAAGAATACGCTGTATTACTCACATTAACATTTTTGACTCCCTTTACAATGTGGAATTAATACCACAATACAGTACACAGGAAATAAACATTATTAACATATGTGTGATAAAATAATTTTTTTTTGTGTGTAAAACTGTATTATTAGGACTTTTATAAATTATCAGCTTTAACGTTCTGCCTAAAACCCTCAACAGTTGTTCACGTTGACCTTTGTAACTTTTTGAGAATTGCAATATTGTTTTGCTGCAATCAACTTTGACTTAATTTTTTTGGGAGTAATTTTGAATTTCAACGCAATTGTTTTTTTTCTTTCAAATAAACGCTATATTTGTATAGTGGACAAGAGAAAAGAGAAAAGAATGCATCAGCCACTGTTCATCCGGGAGCTTGAAGTGGACAGGGTGAGCAATTTTAAATACCTGGGTGTCCACATCAGTGAGGACCTCACTTGGACACCTCACGTCACGCAGCTGGTCAAGAAGGCCCAACAGTGGCTGTATTTTCTGAGGAGGCTGAGGAATTTTGGCATGTCGCCTGAGATCCTCAGAAACTTCTACAGCTGCGTCATCGAGAGTGTCCTGACCAACTGCATCACTGTGTGGTACGACAGCACTACTGTCATAGACCGCAAACGTCTGCAGAGAGTGGTGAAGACTGTGCAGAAGATCATCAGGACTCCACTGCCCTCTCTGCAGAGCATCTACCACCACAGAGTCCACAGGAGAGCTGCTTCCATTCTCAAAGACCCCTCCCACTCCCAGTACGGATTGTTCACACTTCTACCCTCAGGACGGAGGTACAGAAGTGTGAAATGTAGGACCTCAAGACTGAAGAACTCTTTCTTCCCCTCTGCCATCAGACTCCTAAACAGCTGATAGGAGTTTGCAATTATGGACATAACTGTTTAACTGTTTACATGGACATAACTGTTTACATTGAACTATTTTCTCAGAACTGCACTACCTCACTAAGAACTGCACTACCTCACTTTATTGCCTTATTCAGCACTGCACCTCTTATTGCCTTTATTAAGAACTTTATTTCTTTTATTGCTCTTTTTTATTCTATTTTATTAATTTTTCATTCACACATTTTTATTTTTACTTTTTACTTCATGACATTTAGTGTGGACAGCAAAGTAAGAATTTCATTGTGCATGCTTTCTGTCTGTGCATATGACTATACACACTTTGAATCTTGAATCTTCTGTCCACAAAAATCTTAAGTTAAAAAAAAAAATCAATTCAGCAAGCATTTAAAAGATAACCATTAAGCATCATCAAATCAAATCAAGTCAAGTCAAGAAGCTTTTATTGTCATTTACACCATATATATCTGACACAGTACACAGTGACATGACACAACGTTCCTCCAGGACCTTGGAGCTACATATAACAACACAGAGATAAGGACTGAAGTAAGTTAGTACTAGACACATAAAGTGTATCTGTACAACCTGGTGTACACAGTGACAAAAGACAAAAAAGACAGTGCAGGACGAAAGACTTACTGTATATGAGGTGTTGTAACGTATTGTACAGAACAGCAGTCGACTGAAATGTGTAAGACAGAATGCGTAAAGAGCAAAAAACAGTGTGTAAAAACATCATGTAAACAGTTTGATATGGTGGGGCTGTAGACTTGGATGTATATTGAAGGAGTGTGTATTTGGTGTAGGTCAGTGCAGTCCACATGATTAATTGTATGTGTGTATGTGTGTGTGTTGTGCTCGGTACCAGTTCAGTTCAGTTACTGAGGCAGTTACTGATGGCTTGTGTTTCAAGACACATGGTTTCGCCTGGGCTCAAGTGGGTAAAGAATTTAATTGGTTGAATTTACTGATTGGCACTGAGCACACTATAAACATAGCACAATAAAACTGTACTGTTTATATCCCTGCACTTTAACAGTGGTGGTGGTGGTAGTGGTGGTGGTGGTGGTGGCGAGATATTCTGTATAATAAATGTGTACGTGTACATTGGTAAGTAAACCAGTGTGTGGTTTTAAACACCAGTCACATGTACCATGACGCAGAAACTTAAGGGCAGCTCACGGAGTCAGTTTCCGAGATGCAAAAGTCGATTAAAAGAAGAACAAAAAGTGACTCCCAGTGAACCCAAGAGTCTTCACCCTAATCTCTGATCTTTCTAGTCATGGGTGGTGAGAGAATTTGTGGCCTGCAGACAATTTACAGGTTTATATTTATAACATAGGAGTGTTAATGACTTGTGTTGTAACCACAGGTTTGGTGGTAATGATAATTCTTTACTTTATAAACACTTACTGTATGTTGTGCCTCATTTTGCTTTAACAGTGTAAATGTTCATATTGACCTTTTCTTAACTTCTTAAACATACTGTATGAACAGAAAAACAGTGGTATGTTTTGTCTTCTTAAGTGCTTGCCAGTCTTGGGACCACACTGATGTCTAAGTCTGTAATGGATTTTGATGGTTTTGATTATTTGATTTAGGTTTTCAAATTTAAGATATTTAATAATTATTAAAACAGAACTCTTAAGTTTCTCAAAGGAAGAATGTGAATGTTTATCAACTGTTGTTGTGTATGAAGCTCTCTGTACACAGGTCTTTCCCTTTCTCTTGCCCTCTTCTCTGACTCAGTTCACTCGGCTTTGGTTTGTGTAGCTCGCGCTGCGATTTCCCCCGACCCAGAAGAGAGCATGCTGCTCTGAGGAGCTCCATGCTTGTGGGGAGTGGCTTTCCTCCTCTGATCTGCCCCCGCAGTCAGTGGCGTTCGAGGAGATCCTCAAGGTGGTGACACGTGCTGTGTCTAGATTGATTTTAGATTGGCCTAAAGAGGAAGTTAGTGTCGTCCGTTCTAAGCTAGATGACCACTTTCTGACTTCTGACTTTCTCTGCTGTTTTTCCCCAGACCTCCATGCCCAGGTGTCGAGGTCATGGGGAAATCCCTTTTTAGCGAGTCTTTATTCCCTGTCCATGTCTGACTCTTCAGCCATTATAAGCTTGAAAGTCATAGGTATGGGGCAATGCCTGGGACTTAAGAGACTTTCTCTCTACTACATCGCCCGCATGGAGAAAGTCTGTGCTTCCATACAAGCCTTGTAGCACTACTTAAGCCCTTGTGGGTAAGGCCTATACGGCAGCAGGCCAAACAGGTGCGGCCCTGCGCACAAGGGCAGTTTTGCAGGCCTACCAGGCTGACCTGCTGAAAGAGCTTGACGGTGGTGAGGGGTTGGACACTCAGGTGGCAGCTGAGCCCCTCTGAGCCACGGATCTCTTGCTCCATGCCACAAAGCAGACGGCCTGCTCCATAGTCCATTCAATGGATTTAATGGAAATTATCTTAACTTAAAGCCCCCTGTGAGCCCATGGAGTCTGAGAAGAATCTGACCCTGAAGATGGCTCTGCTCCTAGCCTTGGTTTCTCTCAAAAGAGTGGGAGATTTGCAGGCTCTGTCGATTACCCCCCCTGCCTAGAATTTGCCCCTGGCGTATCCAAGGCTATGAGTTGGCGGAACAGGAGAGGCTGCACTTGCTTTGCCCAGTACGGGCCTTGAGGACTTATGACCACTGCTGAAGCTCAAGCTGGAAAAGGGGTAACCTGGTTTCCAAACAACGGCTGTCACACTGGGTAACAGAGGCCACTACTCAGGCCTATGAGGAACGCAGTCTTGCCTTGCCTCTTGGGATCAGTGCTCACTCCAAGCTTTGAAGAGCTACTTCAGGCACCAGGAGGAAGTGGATCTGTTTGCCTTTTAGGAGTCGACCCACTGCTTTCTGTGGGTTTCCCTCTCTCATACAGCCCCTCTGTGCCTAGATGCCTTGGTATGGGCGTGGCTGAGGCTTCGTCTATACGCCTTTCCCTCAGTAGCTCTGCTCCTGCAAGTCATAGCCAGAGTGCTCCGAGACTGAGTCAACCTTCTCCTAATTGCTTCTCATTGGCCCTCTCCAGTTTGGTTCACTGACCTAGACTCCCTCCTAGACGGCACTCTATGGGAGGTTCCCATCACCAAGGAACTCCTCTCTCAGGGGAGCAATCCTACACCCCGACGCTGAGATGTGGACGCTCTGGGTCTGGCCCCTGAGGGGGACCATTTCCTAAAGGCAAAGGTGACAGAGACACTATTGAACGTTAGGGCTCCCTCCACTAGGAAGTTGTATGCTCTGAAGTGGAGCTTTCTTCACAGTGTCAGGCGGCTGAGACCTTTGTGCAGACCGTGCCTTTTTTCCTGGGACCTCTCTGTGGTCCTGGAGGGGCTACTGGAAGCCCCCTTTGAGCCCATAAAATTAGCCTCTGAAAAGTTTCTGACCCTGAAGATGTCTTTGCTCCTAGCCTTGGCCTCTCTCGAAAGAGTTGAATATTTGCAGGCCCTGTTGATCACCCCATCCTGCCTATAATTTGCCCTTGGCATGTCCAAGGCTTTCCTGCACCCCAGGGTGGGATATGTCCATAAGGTGCGAGGGCTGTCATCCTGCAGGCCAACTGTCCTCCGGCCCATGATTCCGCCCAGAAATGTCCACCTCTCAAGCTTGTGGCATAACTCCTCCTTCATGTTTGTGGTTCCCTGAGAAGGAAACGCAATGTTGCGTTACTGGCCACGCCCTGGGCGTCCTCGCGTCACATGTCCTTCCCGAGGCACTAAATTGGCATGTATGCCCACAGAGCTTCAGACATAACTTCCTCAAAGAAGAATTCCCATAGCATCAGCCCTGATGCAGGGTTACTTACATAACCTGCTGTAGTTTTTAATTGTAATTATTACAACATAAATCTTTAAATTAAACAGTTATGAGCTGTAAAAAAAAAGACGGTTCTGAGCTATAATTATTTTGCTTGAAACCTTGAGGTTTGACTGGAAAAAACACACATAAACATGTAAATTAGACTGTTATGAACCATAAAATATACAGCACAGAGGGTGCAATCTCATATAACCAAAAATATTGGCACCGTATTTTTATTTTTTTTATGGTATATTTATCTACTGTTTATAAGGGGTTACAATACCAGTCACCGTTTCTCAGAGTAATCCCCTTATACAGCTACAGTAATAGAGAAGAAATATTTTGCACTGCTTGGCTTATTTATTCTGTTCCACTTATTATTATTATCTATTATCAGTGACTGTCATTATGACCGCTGATTGCGAAATGATAGTACAACAGAATACTTGATGTAGTCCATGAGCAGTAATATGATAAAGCAGAAATCTAAAGGTCCAGTTCAGTCATTGTGTGGCCAGAATCTGGGGGTAAATTATTAGAATGAGTAAAAAAAATCATGTGTGTTAATATTCTGGGCTAAAAATGAATCAAAAACCTTTTAAGACCAGATTAAAATACCAAATTATAGTGTATATTGTATTAACCTTAGACGCATCATTTCACACTAATGGACTCAAAAACTATAACAAAAAGTCTACTATCAAGTAGACCCAATTATCGTCTCGGGGTATTTAGGGAAGTTACACCCAAGAAAAAAGATTTTTACCCAGGAGTATGTGTGTGAAATGGAGGTACTGTAGGCCCGACAACATTTTTAATCGATAATTCAACGCTCAGAGCAACTTGCACTCCTCCGGTGGCGTTTCTTAAAGTACTGGGATGATTGTGATTGGAGCAGAGACTCATGACGTCACTTTTGAAGCCAGGTGATTGACGGTTCAACGGACCAATGGGAAACTGAGGATGGACCTGAAGAGAGATAGCGTGAAAGAAAAAAAAAAGGAGCAAAACACAAGCACGGCCACACAGATATAACACTAAGTATTACAAAAAGTTTAAACTCTCACTGATGCTCAGGAAGGCAATACAATACAGTCAGATACTTTTGGAATGTAAGATTGATGTAAATCTTGTCATCTACAGTAGGAAACATGTCATATGTAGCTTCTGAAGGGCAAATTTAATTTATAAGATCCTTTTTATTATTACTTTTTAATTATTAAGATGTACAGATATATTATATACTGATTATTTATATACTGTTACGCACAGTGGATTCAGCTGTATGCCACTCAATAGCAGTTGATCAAAGCCTGATGAGGGACCACTACTGAAGGAAAAGTTCAGTGAGCTTCACATCTGCACAAAGGTCAGAAACAACTGCATCATTTGAACAGTGAATACAGGGATATAATGTTGATAATAGAATGCATTATAGTTAGTGGTAGTATTTTTTGACACCTGTGGGTTGTTCTGCACTGGTCTTCTGCAAATTTGATACCTTCTGCTTTTAACTTCAGATGGTTAGAGTAGAATGAGGTCATGACAAAAAGACTGGATTGATGTAGCCTGGAAGTGTAAAACTAACTAGTTTAAATAGGTACGTTATGTCTAAAAATTATAATTATATATGCTGTACATGTGTGTGCTTTATGTAAATTTTTTGAACGGCACGGTGGCTTAGTGCTTAGCACGTTTGCCTCACACCTCCAGGGTTGGGGGTTCGATTCCCGCCTCCACCTTGTGTGTGTGGAGTTTGCATGTTCTCCCCGTGCCTCGGGGGTTTCCTCCGGGTACTCCGGTTTCCTCCCTCGGTCCAAAGACATACATGGTAGGTTGATTGGTATCTCTAAATTGTCCGTAGTGTGTGAGTGTGTGAGTGAATGAGAGTGTGTGTGACCTGCGCTTGGTTGGCACTCCGTCCAGGGTGTATCCTACCTTGATGGCCGATGATGCCTGAGATAGGCACAAACTCCCCATTACCCGAGAAGTTCGGATAAGCGGTAGAAAATGAATGAGTAACCAAGAAAATATACAGGGTATGTACAGATAATTATACATGAATGGGGTAATCTGGGGTGAGCAACGAATGTACAGTTTTTGACCATCTCATCTGCCAAAACTGAGTTCACTGTCAGTCAAAATGTGCTATAAAGTGGGACAATAACAACCACTGGTCTTTACGTTCTTTTGTATATCTATATTGTAATTTCTATTAATATGTCATAGCCTACCAATTTGTCGTGCTATGCTATGAAGTAGCTGTGATTATTACTTCTAATGAATACATATGATTACTGCTATGTATTCACTCCAGTTCAAACTTGCCTTAGCACACTGTGTACTTGCATGATCCATATTTATAGATGCCAGAGGGGTTTTGACAACCCAGACTGCACTTTTCAGCATGGCAGACATAATAATTCATTATTAAAAACTAGGGAGCTCAGAGAATAGCGGCTTGACAAACTAATCACTGTAAAATGTCCCACTTCTTTTTAAAATTCTGCATATGATGAAGGTCAACATGCTGCACTGGATGATGGGGAAAATATCAGTGATTAGATTAAGTTCCTTTTTTTAAGAACGTTAAAGGCAAAATAAAGTAATTACTGGTGTTTGTTCCTTATTTAAGATATTGTGAGATAGCCGTACCAAACCCAACTCTTGATGTCTGCTCCATTGCATCTTAAAAGGGAATGTTATCTTTATTTTATGCGGCAGCGTGTTGACAAGCCGTTTAAGAGCAATAAAGCAATGTGAGCTAGGATAGGTCAAGAAGAGTCAGCCATTGCTCAAACTCCAATCTCCACTCTTAATCTCCCTTCAGTACTCCTGACCTCCCATCAACAATCTGCCCTCTAAGAATCATTACAGGTCAAAGTTTTTGATACCAAGGGAAGAATAAAGAAGAATGTTGATGTTTTTAATTCATCATAGGGTCCTGGTCCAGTAACCTACTGAAAGATAATAAGTTGTACAATCTTTGGGCATTATTATTCAACTCAATTCAGATTATTACTTATTATTTGTATAGTGATTTTCACAATGCACATTAGAGGATATGTGATCACTTAAGTTAAGTCAAAAGCTTTTGTTTGGATCATTAATGCTAAATGATGAAGGATTATTGACATTCTACAATTTCATTTGTGTATAGTTATACAATGACATATAATTTCACATTCAAACCATCAACCATAAGTTGATTAATAATATTTAATAATATTTTATTTAGTTGATTAATACTATATTTAACCGTATGTGCTTATAAACTTTAGTGGTTGTCGTGGTCATTTCTACTGTATCATTTATTGAATTTGCCTATGTGTGTAGAGGGCAAGTCTAATTTTAAACCACCAATCAACAGCAATTAGAATATGACTGTCCTTCCAGCCTGCTTGAATCAACCCTGGCAATCTGTAACAAACCCTGTAATTATCTAACCGTCTCGGTCTTGGCTTCTGAGGGTGATACCTCTGTAAGAGTGGGAAGAGACGGAGGCTGGTGCTGATTAAATGCACACTCCGGTGCGTTGTATATCATTTGGAAAGATACTCTGCCTCAGTGTGGTAGATGCTGGGATAGCAGATTCAGCTTAACAGTTTTCAGCTCAACACTTTTGAGAGGTCTGAGATGTTCATGAGCACCTGATATGGGACTGAAAAGAATAATGAGAGCACAGGCATTTATTTTTTTTGTGCAAGATACAGTATGTATGTTCCTTAATAAAGCTTATAGGCACAGTGGAGCACAGGGGGCAGGGGGTAGAGTGGTGGGTATTCTTCTTGTTGTTGCAAGAATGGATAAATCGATGTATTGCTATGCAATTTCCCCAGTACAGTTGCTCAATAAATTGCTTCCTATCCTTATATTTTGTTAGCATTTATCGTCATCTTAATCAAGAACCTAGTAGGAGAGCTACAGTGAATCCACAGGGGCATCTCTTTCTTGTAAACATTAGTATTGTGTTTTGTATTCCTCCCTGAGCTTAATCAATGCCAGGCCTTAACTAACAACCACTGAGATCGATATAAGGTGATTTTTCAAACAACAAATTCAGTCAATAAAAATACAGGAAGCCCATTGTGGTGTCAGATGGTCTGGACAATTTCACTATTTCTAATTAGTAATTTGTAATTACTTAACATTTTTTGCCATTGATCCAAGGCAGAATTTTAGGTTATGGATTGAGGTTGTGTTTTACATACAGTACCCATAAACGTCATGAAATACGAACACAAATAGACAATAAGTGGGAAGGATTCCTCATCAAATCCGGCTCTGGATTCAGTGGACCAACTGCTCAGCAAATCAAATACTAGAAAACTTTCTTTTGTTTAAAGGGATTGATTGACAACACACACTATGACAACACACACTATGACAACACAAACTGTGCTTTCACTTTGTAAAAGCTTGCATTATAATATGCATAAGGATTATCCCCACTAACAGACTTGAAATAGCTGAGAGGTAAAACTTTTGGTCTACGTTTGTTAATCCCTATGGGCCACTGAACTGCAACCCCAACAAGGTTTTCATTTACATTTAAACTATATATATATATATATATATATATATATATATATATATATATATATATATATATATATATATATATATAATGTATGTGTGTGTGTATATGTATATATATATATGAAACTTATGTATAAAATATGTATGTATGTGTAAATATGTATGTGTGTGTGTGTTTGTATATATATATATATATATATATATATATATATATATATATATATATATATATATATATATATATATACCTTCCTGTGATTTTGTGCTTTTCTTTGAAAGGTTACACCAAAATCCAGTGACAACAACAGAAATATTAAAGTTCACGTCATGAGGCATTTTCAGCAGCTTTCCATTCCAAAATATAGTGAGCATTTGTCAACATCTTGGCAAACAGACGCAACATACAGTATAGCTCCTTGTCATTTAACAGTACTACTGACAAAAGGTTCATGAAACATTATACCCAGATCTCATGTGAAAAACCTTTTTTCAAGGATTTGAACATAATTGAGGGGGGGCACGGTGGCTTAGTGGTTAGCACGTTCGCCTCACACCTCGAGGGTTTGGGGGTTCGATTCTCGCCTCCGCCTTGTGTATGTGGAGTTTGCATGTTCTCCCCGTGCCTCGGGGGTTTCCTCCGGGTACTCCGGTTTCCTCCCCCGGTCCAAAGACATGCATGGTAGGTTGATTGGCATCTCTGGAAAATTGTCCATAGTGTGTGAGTGAATGAGAGTGTGTGTGCCCTGTGATGGGTTGGCACTCCGTCCAGGGTGTATCCTGCCTCGATGCCCGATGACGAATGAGATAGGATAAGCGGTAGAAAATGAATGAATCAATGAATGAACATAATTGAGCCACTTCACCATTCCAAGATATTAAGCACGGAGAGAATATACTGTTGTTTAGTAAGTCTCTCCGTTAGTAACTACAAGGCTGAAGGAACTGAATATAACACATGAATACAATCATCTCATGGTGTTTTTGCCACTATTTTTAAATAAATGGTTTCTTTTTTTATATGCTAAATACATAAATAGCATTTAGCATAACTAGCCAATTACATAAAAATTCATCTGTGTCTTTGTTTCATGAAAATGCTGTTATGTGACATGGCAAGTCAGTGTCAGGGGAGAAACTCGGGTTTGTTCAGTCAGTAGGATCGTGTTATTCAGAGCTCAGCATGTATTTGATGCAAGCAGGAAGCAAAGGAAAATTACCCTGCATGCTGAATTATGATTGCATGTGATTTAGTGACCGTCCGCCCTCTAAACCACATCATTTGCATACACAAGATCTAGTCTAGGTTTCTCACAGCTTAATAGAGTTAACATGAAGATGATTATGACGTATTTTCTTTGTTTCATACTTAATGAACATGATTTAGAATTATGTAGTTTTTTATTTTTATTTTAGATTAACAATTATATTGTAGCAAGCCTAAATGTCCTCCTCTTCCATCATATTCACATTAGTGGCATTCAAAGTCAAGTATATGTTGGAAGTCCTTCATTACCTCCTTGAAATTATAAAGATCAACATCAATGATATGGACTTTGAGAGTCATCCTGTACTATAGTTCCTAACAAACCAACCAGTTCTCCTTAGTTTTCAGCTTTGTGGTTGCGGAGGAAGTTCTGAACCAGTGTGCCAAGGACCAACAAAACTGCTTTCTCCTTCCTAGGGAGCTTCTTGGGGGAATTCCTTGAAATCCAGGATTTTCTTCATCTGTGGACCAATGAAGACTCCAGCTTTGACTTTTGCTCCAGACAGCTTCGGAAAAAAGTCTTGGAGGTAGTTGAAGGCATCTGAGTCCTTATTCAGAGCTCGGTAAAGTTTCATAAACTTCACATCTATTTGATGTGCACTGGTGGCAGGCATCAGCACATTCCGGGTGCTTCCAGATGTTCCTCCCTAAGTGAGGGAGGTGTCCCAATGCCTTGGTGTCCCTTTTGTCTCAAAGATAAAGCAAAGAAACAGTAAAACCTTCTTGGAGAACCATCAGGAATGCCGTCATTTTGCCTCCCATTTCATCATATTTCAAGACATCTAACATCTTGATGCTGTTGTAATCTTCTTTGGTGTACCTCCATTAAGCCAAGAAATAGATGGGTAATTGTTTGTGTTATGGAGCAGCACAGCTATGAGGCTCCTAGATGAGCTGTCTAGTTCGAGGAATCACTTTTTGCCACATTATTTCAATTGCCTGTGGCAGAAGCAGATAGGGAAAAAATCTTTATGATAATACAGTACCTAAGTACTGAGAATTGTTCATTTGTTTCATCCTGGAATTCCCATTGCTTAAGCCTAGACTTCAACGTTTAGTAATTGTCCTAGTGAGACCAGGATCTCTGATCAGGTCTTTGAGGTCTTTTTGATGGGGTAGTATACATGTAATGAGTCTGTCTGTGTTTTCCTTTGTTTCTGTCTGCTGTCATTCCCTGCTGTTAATTGTTGGCCCCACCCACTTATTTGTTACCATGGACATTAATTGCACTCAATCTCTTCCCCAGGTGTTTTGTCTTAGTCTTTGATTGTCTCCGCCTTGTGATTGGTTCTTGTTCACAATATCTACTCTGTTTGTACACATCCCTGGTGTTAGTCATTGTTTGGTGTAGTATGTTGTCTGTTCCTGTTCCGCCTGCCTGTTTCTTGTTTTGTTTATTAAATAGTAAACCGCATTTGGATCCTCACTTGCCTTTGTCTAATCATGACAATACACAGCTCTACCTCTGAAATTGTAATCTGGATCTTGTGCCTTCTTCGCTCTTGACTGACTTGCTCTCTGTCCTGCAATGAATGAAGGAAGGTCTCACAGTATCATTCCAGGCCCAGCATGAAACATAGCAATTGTTCCTGACAAATTCTTTGCATAGTGAACCTCATGGCTGTCTTTTCCCCAAGTAAAATTGTATGAAAAAATGCATTTATTAAATATATTCATGACTTATGTGAAAGAAAGTCTTGCAGCATTTTTAGAGGATATTTTTTCAAGCCCAATTATTTTTTTAAACTAAGTAATTTTCTTGAAAATAATTCTAGTCTCTCTTATCTTTTAAAGTTTCTGCAGTGCTACAGTAGCAGGTGAAAGGAGGTGAACATGGTTTGTCTTGATCCCTGATAGGCATGTCAAATTATGTCTTCTAGGCCTCAAACATCTTAGCAGATGCTTCCACAGAGTTCTGTTTCTCTTTGGCTTGATAAATTCTCCACAGACAAAACAAAATGTGTCTACTGTATGATAAAAGCTGGGATATTTGCATGTAGGCATCGTAAACTAAACTAAACTGTTTTCTGTATTTATTACTATACTATCACTAATTATATTACTGGAATGTTCTAAAAGACAGGAAATGATCATTAAATAAAATTTGGAATGTTGTGGAAAATACTGAATATATATATTTTTAATTTCTGTAAATTTCTAGAACATTTTTCCTTATTCTTTTGAATTGCAATTTCCTTTCCTTTTTTTTTAAATTTCTTTTTTTTTTCTTTTTTTTTTTTTTGTTTGTCTATCAAAATCTAACTGGATTTTTTTTCTGACTATGTGAGAAAAGAATCAAGCAGACAATTCTTCGATGAAACTACAGTATGTACACATTTGTATTTGCCTTTTAAAGAAAAAAAAAAGGGAAATAAATTGGCAGACTGTTTTTCTATTTTTTGGAAAGAAAAGAGGGAGCGATTGAATGGAAACCGTGAGATAAACCATCTTTCCATCTTACTATACAAGTAAAAACTTTCAATCTATTTTTGTGCCCTTCTCAGAAATCGTGCAGTAAATTGCTCTCCCCTATTCCATAGGGCATTTAAAGCTTTTGATGATTCTTTATCAGCAGCTGCTGACCATAGAGGAGAGAGAGAATGAGAGAGAGAGAGAGAGAGAGAGAGAGAGAGAGAGAGAGAGAGAGAGAGAGAGAGAGAGAGAGCTTGATGTGTATTCTCTTCACAGGGAGTTGACCTTGAGGTGACGCTGAGCCTGCCATATTCTGCACACTACATTACAATGGCTGCTTGTGCTGGACTCCATCAACTCCACCCTCCCTAACCGTCATCTCAGCAGCACAAACATACATAGAGAGAAAGCCACTAAATAAATAACACAGAATTTAACAACTGGTGTTAAGTGTGATATGATATTACATCAAAGATCCATTTACAAATTTGATAACAGGAATAAAACCCCGTGCAAGCCGATGAACCGAACGAAGTATACAGAGGATTCTGTGTGAGCAAATGTTTGCCATGAATGTGTTCGGGATGAAGATAAATCAATATGAGTGAAATGTTTTCAGTTAATCCCGAAACTCAGTTTCAGTTTCTCTCAGTTATTTTGCATTCGTATATTTCGAGCAGGTGAT
>NC_062519.1:20451979-20454479 GCF_022655615.1 Tachysurus fulvidraco
TAAACCGGTTCTCTTTAAGAACAGAAATATCACGTCAATGAAAGCGGCTCAGAGCCTGTTGACTTATGTATGTACACCGTCTCAGATACTATGAGCAAAGGTGTTTACTGAAACCGGTTATTTATTCATCTACGTAATATACACGACATGGTACTCAGACACCAGTACGTCACAGGGCAGCATACACACACGCTCTTTTACACCATGGGGCAATTTTAGGTAGTCAGTACACCTACTAATGTATTGGAAACTGGAAAAACCACAGAACCAAGAAGGAACCTATATAGAGAAAATTCCACTGAGAGTATTCTGAACTGGGAACGAACTGTGAATCACTTCATTGTCTTTTATTTATTCATTCATTCATTCATTCATTCATTCATTCATTCATTCATTTTCTACCGCTTATCCGAACTTCTCTGGTCACGGGGAGCCTGTGCTCCCCGTGAGGCGTCATCGGGCATCGAGGCAGGATACACCCTGGACGGAGTGCCAACCCATCACAGGGCACACACACACTCTCATTCACTCACACACACACACACTACAGACAATTTTCCAGAGATGCCAATCAACCTACCATGCATGTCTTTGGACCGGGGGAGGAAACCGGAGTACCCGGAGGAAACCCCCGAGGCACGGGGAGAACATGCAAACTCCACACACACAAGCCACGAATTGAAATATTTACTTTAAAGGTGGGGTCTCCAATGTCTGAGAAATGCTTCAGAAAACAGAGTTGGGACGACAAACTAAACAAAAACAAAACAAACGTGTAGCCAATGAGCAGAAAGGGGCGTGTCTTGTCGATATAGGTGGAGAGAGTGTTCAGTGCGCATGTGTGACATTAGCAGAAAGCGGTTTTAACATTGACATGGAGGATAAAAACAAAGAAAGAAAGAGAAGAAAGACTTACGATAAGGCAAGAAGTAGGACGTGTTAATATAGGATCAGCTTTCCAGCGCTGTAGAGAACTGAAGGAGCAGGAAGTTGGCCACATATTCACATTTTGGAGTTTCCCGAGTCAATAACTCCTGAGCTAAACACTGTTTAATGGAATTGAAATACTTACTTTAATGTAATTACATACATTTTTTAAGATAAACACTGTTTCATCTTCTATTGAACTAAAACTGACTCCTATTAATTATTTACACCTTTATTGTATTTGTTATACATCAGAAAAGTTTCTTATTCTCTCATCCATTTAACAAGCGTCATATTGGTAAATTACACAATATTTTACTTCTGATTATCATTATCAAACTTCACAGCATTAGTCATGTACGTTTTCAGCTGAAGGAACCACAAGCATCTGTCTGAACAGTTCTGATCTTCAGTGAGGCACAAAGTAACAGCATTAAGTCTTTAAGGCCAAAGGAATAGAATTTGGCCTGCAAATGTTTTGTTGTTAACGTGTTCAGTATCGAATGTCTTTGTCATATCAGACTCCTCAGTGCTGGTTAATGACTCGTGCGAAAGGAGCCGCTTCTCTTTAGAAACGAGTATTTCTATTTTTATCTAGGCTTTTATGGACAATATTTTTATTATAATAATTGTTTCATTTAAATGTTTCTAGCTGCAAAGTAAATGTTGATATTAAAGTGTTTGTTCAGAATCATCTAAAATGTAAAAGTGTTTATCTTCATCACTAAAATTCAGTGTGAGATCATCAACAGTTAAAAACACACATCTCACACCGAGATAACATTTTAGATCAGATTCATTTTAGATCAGACTCATGTTAGATTCATTAGATCATACTCATTTTAGATCAGATTCATTTTAGATCAGATTCATTTTAGATCAGACTCATTTTAGATCCGATTCTTTTTAGATCAGACTCATTTTAGATTCATTAGATCATACTCATTTTAGATCAGATTCATTTTAGATCAGATTCATTTTAGATCAGACTCATTTTAGATCCGATTCTTTTTAGATCAGACTCATTTTAGATTCATTAGATCATACTCATTTTAGATCAGATTCATTTTAGATCAGACTCAATTTAGATCAGATTCATTTTAGATCAGACTCATTTTAGATCAGATTCATTTTAGATCAGATTCATTTTAGATCAGACTCATTTTAGATCAGATTCATTTTAGATCAGACTCATTTTAGATCAGACTCATTTTAGATCAGATACATTTAGATCAGACTCATTTTAGATCAGACTCATTTTAGATCCGATTCTTTTTAGATCAGACTCATTTTAGATTCATTAGATCATACTCATTTTAGATCAAATTCATTTTAGATCAGACTCATTTTAGATCAGATTCATTTTAGATCAGACTCATTTTAGATCAGATACATTTTAGATCAGACTCATTTTAGATCAGTCTCATTTTAGATCAGATTCATTTTAGATCAGACTCATTTTAGATCAGACTTACAGTATGCTGATAAAATTAGTTATTTTTTGATCCTAATTAAAATGTCCCATAAGGAACCCAGTTGTTCTGGTAAAAAGGGTTAATATCATCAGTTAAAA